>NC_037671.1:126008659-126036550 GCF_003255815.1 Theropithecus gelada | reverse complement strand
GGGGGGCGGGCGCGGGGGCGCGGCGCGCTCGGCCCGGCCGCGGCCAGGCCACTCGGGGGCCAGGCCCGGGCCCGCCGCGCTCCCCCCGCCGGCCGCGCTGCGCCGGGGTTCCGGGCGGAGTTTGCCGGGGCCGCAGCCCGGCTCGTCCCCTGCCGCTGGCGGGGGACCCTGGGGGCGTGGAGCAAGAGGCTCCTCGGGGCTGGCCATGGTTCCTCCCCGGGCCGCGGAGGGGGCAGGCCGCGGGCGGGAGGGGCGCGGCGGGCCGGGGCTCGGTGGGCTCCGCCCCCGCAGGACCTGCCCACCCTTGCCGGCCGCCCGAACCGCTGCCTGGTCCTCCTCTCTGGTATTCGGCCTCCCTCCCAGTCTAGTCTTCACATTGTGCTCGGCTTGGGCTGCGGGAGGACCCGGGGCCGGGGGCCAGGCCCCGGCGACGGCGCCTGGCTACCCTCAGGCGCGCACAATCGGCGTCCTCCCGGGCCGGGGAGAGGGACGGCGGAGACCCTCCTTGCAGGCGTGGCGTGGTGTGTGCGCGCTCCGGCGGCTGAGCCTCGGCGGCTGCTCGAAAGCAGCGGAGAAAAGCGCCGCAGTGCCGCTGCCCGTGGAGGCGGTGGTGGCGGCGGCGGCAGAAGACGCCCACTGGCGGAGCAGGCGCTCCCCACGCCGCCGCCGCCGCCGCCGCCGCCTTCCGCGCCCACGTAGCGCGCCCCGAGGGACTCGGCCCCTGCGCCAGGCTCCCGCACCCGAGTGAGCCTCTGCGCGCTGCCTGCACCCGGGGCCGGGGAGGGCGGATGGAGCAACAGCTGCGTCTCTGCCCGGCTTTGTCACATCTGGGTCCGGTGTTCCGGAATCTAAATCCTGAGTCCTGCAGCTGCTCCAGCTGTGCATTGCTGGGCGAGCCACGTCGGCCTGCCAGTTGCCCAAGCCAGGGAATCCTCCTGGTGGCGGGCCAGCAGCTCCAACCCAGCTGTGCTCAGTCAGAGCTCCCGGGAGAGAGTTCCAACTCGGACCTTTGCTTGGAGTTTAAATCAACTCACAGTGTTTCCCATAAAGTAGGGTTTGCAATACGGTTCCTCCCCAGGACTCCCTTTCGGATACTCACTTTAAAACCAACTTCGTGTGCACAAGCCCAGTTTGCGTTGGTTGGGGTTAGAGAACGGAAAGGGCAAACTGTGGCCAAAATGAGCAAGACTGAGAGATCATTGTCCCAAACCCTGAGACCGCCTTGCCATCTGCGGCTTTCTTGGACACCCCCACCCCCTTCCGTACCCATGAATCCAGGCAGTTGCCACTGAAGTGAAATGAGCCGCCCAATGGGCGCTCAGAACTAGGAGCCGCCAGAAGTTTGGGGAAGTTGGAGCGCAAGAGCGCACACAGATGCGCAGGTGTCCGCGTTCGGGCAGGCACGCGCTGCGGGGCCACTGTGGCGCGCTGGGTCGGAGGAGGGACGGTGGCTCTTCTGTCCCACGGTGACACGGGCTGTCCGGACTGTCTGGACGAGGTCACCTTCCCCGGAGTGGAGCACACGCGCCAAAGCCCAGCCTTCACGAAGGGCCAAACGGGCGCGCGCGCTACGGTGCAGCAACCGGGCTGGCCCAGGGCCCTGGGCTCCCGGTGTGTGCCAGGTCCCGGGGCCATTTCTCGCCCACCACATTTTCTTCTTTCTATCTAGTTTCACATGCATTTTTATTTGAAGCGTGCTCCAGATTCCTCACTAGTCAATGCTTTCCCCGACTCCCATCTAAACTCCCCACAATGGAAAATAACACTTTTGTATTTGCACCAGGCTGAGCAGTTGGGATGCGAGGGACATGCTGGGGCTCCCCTCCCCCAGTAAAATCCACAGATGTCTCCGCGATTGCCGGATGGATTCTGAGCGTCGCGTGTAACGGGCAACAGCCTTGGCACTCACTAGGTCAGAATCCCTATATTTGTGGAAGAAGAAAATGATTCCAGTGACTCTTACCTTAGGGGCGCTGCCCTTGTTTCTGAATTTTTTCGGCAAAGAAAAAACTAAAATGATTGAGCCAGGCTGCCGGCAGCCTCCCGGCTTCACGCTTCTCCGGCCGTGCAGATTCCATTCCGGTTACTTTGCTGCGAGTCTGGAGTTTGTGCCGTCGTGGCTGGACCAGGCAGCAAGGGTCTGGGGGCTGCCCACACGTTTAGGGAAGACGAGTTTCTCCTCAAGTGTTTATTGTTCATTCCTTTACACGCAAAATTGTTTCTCCTTGTCATGTAAGTTTCTTTATTTGCATCTTGGAGTTATTAAAACTATTTTTCACTTCCAAGAAAATATAAATTTAACTTGCCTATAAGCCCCCTTGCGGGCGCAGCAGACGGGGTGGGAAACACCAAATATTTGTCCTGGGATTCCTTATTAAATCAGGAGGCAACCTTTAGAATTTTCATTAACCCTTTCCCAGAATCAACCTCCTGTTCACCTTTTGTCCTTTTCTCCAAGTGCTTGCTGGAAGGGACGTTTTCCTGGACAAATTAAAAATTACAAAGCATAACAACGGAAGAGAAAACAACTTGAGGAGGGGTTTACTGATTCGCTCTGAGATTTTCATACATGATCTCCCTCCTTCATACTGGTGTCCACGTTTGTTACTGTAAGTCTCAGAGGCATTCAGTCACTTTCTCTCCTTCATGAACTTTGCTTAGTTGAAGACTTTAATGACAAAGGCGCAGACATACAGGCTCCGTCACTCACCCGTGCTCAGGTGCTGCGCGCCTGGAGAATGCGCTGCTTGCGGATTCCTTTCCTTCCCTTTGAGTTTCTTTACTGACATATCAGAAAGAGGAGAGGGCTGTGACACTACACTTTTGTTACTCCAAACCTTTTGTGAATAAAGGCACCGGCCCATAACTGAGGGAACACTGCGTTCTGACAGTTCCCATAAAGGCTGCAATATAGTTACATGACAAAAGGTTATTAGACTATAACACAATGTAAGCATACTGTCATTAGGAGAAGAGGAAGAGCGATGGCAGAAATGCACAATGTTGCAGTGCGCTCGGTAAAATAAACCATTTTCCTTACTTTCAGCTGAGGAAATTCCAAGCCCACGTTGCAAAGAAAAAAAAAAACTAAAAGAATATTAAGAGGGTAGTTAACACCAGGTGCCAAAATAATGATGACCATCATTTTAAAAGAATATAAAACTTTTGTCTCTGCCTTTTACCAAGGAAAATGATCAAGAGTTTTTTATTGCTAATGAAACTTTAAATTAATGGAGCTATACAACCATAAGTACATTTAAATTCTCCAAACATTCTTCTATATGTTATTATTTTTAAATCAAGTTAATTCTATATTACTTTTAGTATTTATGCCTAACATTTATTTACAGAGGAAATAATATCTGCCTGATTGTTACTTAATTTGGATTTTATGTTCATAAAAACATGCATCTAAGTAGAGCCTAAGAAATTTTTAAATGAGGATTTTCCTTTAAAAAGTATGAAATTTCTTCATGATAATTTAACCATGCACCCATTTTAATAATCTAAGAGTTAGGTTTGTAACTAACATGGTTAATATTTTATGAACTTTTTGGTAAACGTGCAAGTCTGTGTCTTAACTGATTTTATTTTACAACTGTGGACGTTAGTGCTTACAGTTGTAAATTTCACATCATTGATTCTTGAAAACCCTGTTTCCTTTTTCAAATAATAACCTTTCTTTATGAATATATAAAACCAAAGAAAACTAAATGTTAAACTCATCTACTTATACAGATGTCTACCAAAATGCATGTTCTCTTTACCGTGATTTTAATTTTTGTAACTTATTTAAAATGCATAGCAAAATAAATCACAAGCAAGTGTCTGTTGTTCCCAAGCTCAATAAAATCATGTGAGTTTTACATGTCGGACTTTTTCCATTTAATAGCTACTAAATTAATGTAAATGTCATTCAGGGGTGATGTGTCATATCACACAAACTCTCTCCATTCTAATGGGATACTTTATTTACTACCTGGTGTCATTAAAATGGAGTTCAGCTTCCAGGCATTTATTCACATCCTCCTGACCCCCCCCCCCCCCCCCCCCACAGTCCCTCACTCTAGTTTTTAGTTTGTATTTCCAGGAAACCTCCTTCAATTTTTCTCATCCCTAATTCATCATAGCTTTGTGGTCTAGACTCCTGGAACTTATGTATTTTTCTCTGCACATATCAACATGTTGGGTTAAGTCTCTTGTTAAGAAAGTTAATGCACATGTAATTTGCATTGACAGCTCCATTTTAAACAGCTTGACATCAGGGAGACTGCCTCTCCAACTATTCATAACCTTTAATGAAAGCCAACACACAATAGGCACTCAATAATTGCTGGCCTTCCTGTCACCTGAGTGCCAGCTGATTACAAATTTCCATTACTATTGATGTTAACACATCTTGACGAAAGTAAGGGATAGCTTCTTACAGTGTGTTGTTATAGTCAAACCTAAAATAAAAGGCCATTATAATTCTGGTTTAAAAAATATTATTAAAGTCAATACTTTATAGGGGACAGCCTTGAAAACAGACCAAGATGATAAAAGCAACTCCTTTAGCTACCACCAATATTCCTAGATCTTCAGTTTCAATTAAATTGTTTTTATTTATTTTTTATTTTTTATTTCCATAGGTTTTTGGGAAACAGGTGGGGGTTACATGAGTAAGTTCTATAGTGGTGATTTGTGAGATTTTGGTGCACCCATCACCCAAGCAGTATAATCTGAACCCAACTTGTAGTCTTTTATCCTTCACTCCATTAAATTACTTTTATTAATTCCAACCAATTAATTGTAAAACAAATTGCAGTTATCACTTTATGTTATAAAGCAAGTAAAAACCAGTATAGGTTACTTATTATTTATTTAATAAACAGAATAGTTTTTAATTTTTAAATTAGAATTAGTTCTAATTTTTAAATTTTAATTAAAATTAGTTTCTAATTAGAGTATTTTTGATGATATGCAAATGGTTAAAACAATATTTTGAATAGGTGTTAAGAATCCATTCTATTGGAGAAAGGGGTTATGTGTGTTTCTTTCTTTTTTTTTTTTTTTAAGGCTTCTTTTCAACGGCAGAAACATGTGTTTCTTGATTAAAGTAAGACCCAAGTGGAGATTTTCACTAATCAAAAGAAAAACATTAATTATCTCCTGAAAATAATCTCTGCATAATGGCTGTATGTAGCCATGAAGATACTGGTGTTAAAAAGTATTGCTGAGATTATACAATCAATACTAAGTTCTTAGGATAACCATGTGAATATTAACTCTATTATATAACACTGCTGTGTTATGACACAGAAGTAGATTTCAAAGATGTTGCCATTAAAAAATATCAAGTCGCTGTAGAAATCTATTGGCATTTGTAGAGTGCTGAAACAGTTTTCAGTTCTCAAAAACAGATACAAGTTAGAACACAACCATGAGTTCTGCTTAATCAACGCTTTCACCAAACTTTTACAAGTCAAATATATAAATTGTGTTTGAGGCTGTGTTTTAAGAATTAAATAAAAGCAGTGTGAGATAATTATATATCAATAAGAATAATAAGCCTAAAAGAAAATACTTCTTAAAGAGAACTAAAGTGCAGTTTAAAGCTTTTAAATAGAAAGTGGTCATAGAGAGACATTCTGGATGAAAAGGGTTGGCTGGGGGCTGTAATTATAAAGGATGGTATGCCCTGATTACTCTATGGACACCTTTTGTACAAATGGGTATACAAGTCTCTCAAGGGTTGCCAAAATTGCCACTGAGTTTGTCTCACCATGATACTACTTCAGTGTACATACGAATTACTATGCGATGTTTGAACTGTGTATTGTTCCTGTTACTTGAAATAAGTAGCTCTTCATCTGTTACTCTGGAATCTTTGTCTTGCAAACATTTTAAATGCTGATAACCCAATTTTTATAATAGACCTTGACATGTATACAAGGGGTTTGATGCAGTTACAGGAGAAAGAAATGTTGTTGGCTCTTCCAGATTTGTCTCAGACGTAAGGATTAAAATGGCTCATTTAATCCAGAGAATTGGAGAACTGATTCCTTTCTCTTTACAGAGAAAGAAAGGAAAGAAAAGATAAAGAAAGAGAGAAAGAAGGAAAGAAGGAAGGAGAAAGAGAGAGAAAAAGGAGGAAGGGAAGGGAAGAGAATGGGGAATGGGGAATGGGGAGGGGGAAGGGAGAAGGAAGAAGGAAACGGAGAGGGGAGGGGAGAGGAAGGGGAGGGGAGGGGAAGGAAAGGGAAGAGAAGGGGAAGGAAAGGGAGAAAAGAAAAGGATCTAAGGCATGGCCTGAGGCACAAGTGAGTACTGTGAGTTTGTTCTGGTCTAGACCAGAATTGGACTGGCATTTTGGGACACAAAGCTAGGCAGGGTTCATTCACATGAGCGAAGTGTTCCGACATCAGACCTTGACTTTTGCACAGTTTTTAATGAGGAGACAATGCTTTTTGTCCCTGAGCTTCTCTTATTCAAATGCAGAATGGAAAAAGGAGACAGAAAGTTTGATGCAGGGATCAGGCCTTCTCAGCTGCTGATGCTTCAAGAAGCACCGTGGTTTCTCAAGGACTGTAAGTTACAGAAGGCTCTGGTCTAGACTGAGTCAGGCCTGGTTGCTGGCACACACACAGTCTCCCCAGCATCTGCAAGAGCAGCCAATTGGGAGATGTAAGTAGAAATTTGTATATTAAATCTTTTGAATGAAGCCTTATGAGAAAAAAAACTCACAGAAGCCAAAAGATGAGTGACCTTGTTTTTTCAGCTGTGTTTGTTATCTATAGGACTGACTGGTGAGCCAGAGACACCCGGCAATAACTCTCAGACTGGGAGTTAAAGGAAGGGGAAGTTCAGACAAGCAGCATATCTTCCATAATCCCATTGCCATATTCATTTTATTTGGCTCAGAAACTGGGGTTTAATAACTTTGCGTTTTACATGCTGCACTAATATTGCCATCATCAACAAGGCAAGGTCAACAAAGGAGGATCTCCTCCCCTTCTCCAGAGCTCCTTGGCACTGGCATGATTTTCCTAATGGTGAAAGATACATTTAAGTAGTAATTGATAAGGGTTTTATTGTTTCCAACTACAGCCAGTGAGTACAGCATGCAAGCTAACCCTTGCAAGTCTCCTGATTTGAAATCACTGTCTCCTCACTTGACTCCAGGTATCCAATTATATTACTATGACCTACCGGTGGCATGAAAGCTTACTTTTCTCCTCCCTCCAACACNTATATTACTATGACCTACCGGTGGCATGAAAGCTTACTTTTCTCCTCCCTCCAACACTCCTATTTATATAGGGATTTCCATTGGAAATTTCCAGAGATCTCTACCCAGGAATATTGTGCTTGTCCTGCCCTATACTTTCCTGATTTGAAACATTCATAATAAATCTCAATTTTACTTTCTACATATTATAAGAAATTCATCTGCTGAGCCCAGAGAACCTCAGGCTGAAAGACATCACTAACGTAACAAGGCAAAATTCAAATTTAAAAAAGAATACACCAAGGCTAAGTGGCATTAAAGTATTTGTGGATTTTGCTTTCCATGTCATACTGGTCATTTTTTAAAGGACTCCATTGTCCCCAGCCCAAGTATGTGCACTAGCGGTTGAACTGACCGGAAGGGATACCTGGAAGTTTGCATTTGCAAGAAGCTGCACCACCTGGCAGGGAGCCAGAAGAAATAATCCAACCACACACCGATGGTTGAGGGCTTCCGGGGAATCAAAGAGAGAAAGCTTCCAGTGGGTAAACAATTTGCACATTCCATGTTGATTTTGTATATCCCTTCCTTCCCAAAACGACTAACAGCAGATCTCTGGTCCTTATGTGAGCATCTTGATGCAAGGATGCAGCTTGTTTTATTGCATGTAGACTGACAAGCCCTAATCCACCTCTTAACACGAGTCACAAAGAAATGCATTTCAGCAAAGTACAGGAAACAAAGGGTGGCTTTAAGTCAATTATATCATAGTTACCATAGAGCTGCTGCTGCTTTTTTCCATCTGTAACATAAAGGCCTTCCCACAGGTACACTGAGAAATATAATGGAACATCATTAACTTGGATTCAACTCATTTGATCCTAAAAGTTCAGGCAAGATTAACATGTGCATTCTGAACAATTCTCTTGCTTGATTAAAAACTTGGAATTGAACAACCAAAACCAAGCTAAAAATTACTGTAATTTTTATCTGATAATCTTATGTAATTGACAAACAAATCATGATATAATCACCTTAATTTAAATATGAATACTTCCTATAAATATCTTTTTCTCGTTTCTGGAGTTACCCAGTATCAGTGGCATTGTTTATGGGGAAATTCGTCAAGTTAGGAGTGGTAAACAGGGTTTAAGTTTCCTGGGGTCTTAAAATATCCCAACCTGTTAGCATTATCCATACTTTCAGTGAAGAATGAAATGGGTTACTATGGTAGAGTCTCACAGTGTGCAGGAAGTGCTGATCATATTATCTTAGAGCTGTAAGATGTCCCTATTGATCACATTTCATTGCCTTCTCTCTAATTTTTGGTGTCTAACAAATGGCATTTTATAAGTCTACAGACTAGGGTTATCTGATCCATTCAGATCAGATTGTTCTGGTGAAGAGACTGATTTCCTAGGTTTTCAACGTATCAGTGTTAGAATCACCCTTTTTGGGCAAAACGTTCACTAACTATTTTTTTAAGAATCAACAACAAATGATGCTTACTACAAATTCCTGAAGTCTACTTGTTTTTGTAAATGTCATCTGGTGATAGGCTAGAGTGAAACCCTCTTCTGTTTTTTTAACTACCTTGATTAAGCTTTTCTAACCCTCTTCCCCTGAGACAGGTAAACTTGGTAATTTTATTATTTTGGGAATACAGTAAGCACAACGACCCATGAGTGATCACAGAATGAGCAAAACCCCTGAAGAGCCCAATTTTAGCCCAGGTGCCTCTGCCCATTTACTGCCCAGAACTGAACCTGAGCCCATTCACATGGTCACTTAGGATTGGGGTCCACCTAGGAAGAGGAAGCCAGCCGCCCATGCTGCTGCCTTCCCATTGACTGCTGTGTATATCTCTCCATGACTGTGTTTAGCGTGACTGCACTCAAAGGACCCAATTAATTCACTTCCATCACTACTCGTAGAAGCCCTCAGAGGCAGCTTTAATAGCTAGGATTTAGGCTCGTTTTATAGATTTCGCACACATGGATTATAAAACTGATGAAAAGCAGCTAGATGTCACACACACACACATATATACATAGTGTGCTTTATATCATATATATGTGTATATATACATATATACAGTGTGTGTGTGCTTTATTCTCTAAGGCAGGATGTTTATATTCAGTATTCACAGATTTCTGTATTTCTTAAAGCAAGATCATTTTGTAGGGGCACCAGTTAAAATGCTCTCCCCATATAAAAGCAAGTTTACAAGTTAAATATCTCTATTTTATAGCGGAGTTAGTAATATATGCCATGAAACTCTATCCCATCTGTTTTCAGTCAAATTATATTACTTCAGTAACCATAAAGTACTGGTGAAATCTGATCTTATGTTTTTGAAATCTGATTTAGGCAAATCTCATATAAACAAGTTTCCAGAAGAGAGATCAATACATGGAGGTAAATCCGTGACTTGCTAAGATATTCCCATGAACCTGAGAATTATTCCTCATTTACAACTTGATTTCATTGACAGTAAAGATTTCCACAGTTTATCAGAAACTCATTCATTACATAAAGGCATGCGTTTCTCATATATACCTTCCTGGTCAATGGTATAAGGCAAGCTCTTTAAGCCTGGCCAAAACCTTTAAGAATACAGACGCTCCTCAATTTAGGGCAGACACATCATAAGCTGAAAATATCCTAAGTCAAAATGCACTTAATACACCTAACCTAACCAACATCAGGGCTTAGCCTAGCCTGCCTTAAATGTGCTCAGAGCACTAGGGTTAGTCAAAACCACAAAGCCTATTTTGTAATAAAGTGTTCGATATCTCATGTAACTTATTGAATAGTGTCCTGAAAGTGAAAAACAATGGTTGGATGGTGATATGGTTTGGCTGTGTCCCCACCCAAATCTCATCTTGAATTGTAGCTCCCATAGTTCCCTCATGTTGTGGGAGCGACCCAGTGGGAGATAATTGAATCATGAAGGCAGTTTCCCCCATACTGTTCTCATGGTAGTGATAAGAGGAAACCCCTTTGCTTGGCTCTAACAATTCTCTTGTCTGCCACTATGTGAGATGTGCCTTTCACCTTCTGCCACGATTGTGAGGCCTCCCCGGCCACATGGAACCGTGAGTCCATTAAACCTCTTCTTTTGTAAATTGCCCAGTCTCAGGTATATCTTTATCAGCGTCATGAAAACAGACTAATACAGATGGGTACTTAAGGAACGCTTTCTACCGTCCTTTAATGATAGATGAATACCTATCATTTACATACCATCATAAAGTCAAAAAATCTTTAAGTTGAACCATCATAAGTTGGGAACCATTTGTAATTCCAGCAATTCACTGTGACTGACTGTAGTTGCCAGTCCTTTTTGGTCGTAAATGAATACTCCCCTCTACACCTTTGCCATGAATTAAATAAGGTAACAGCAGGGACCACACCACTCCTAGCAGTTCAACCTAACTAACCACTTAAGTCTCAGACCTGTCATATCTAGGTGAACTGACCTGGAAAGTAGTCACTAAGTACGGCTGAAGAAAATAAAATTAGCGAAAATGTCAACTTTTCAACAGATAAACTAGATTGAAGAAGGAGAAAGGGATGTGCACTTTAGAACTAGATATGGCACAGATTCCCAGGAATGATTAACCCTTAGAGCATGTATGTAGAATTCTATTTACAAAAGCCAACATGGTATTCAGTATACAGGTTCTTCCAGGAGTCCATAGCCCCACGCTGATGCATACTATTCCAAACTGAGAAAAGCATAGCCATGCAAGTTTTTAATTGTTTTCTTTCATGTCACAGCAGATTTGGATTTATTGTAGCTTCTCTATTGGGTTTGGCAAGGTGAGGGTTAAAACCGGGGTTTCCAGGGTGAAGCCTGAGCTGCTGTCCGCTGTACCCAGACAAGGTGATCTCCGCAGACCTTCTCGCAGCCCTATAATTCAGGCCTCTTCAGCCACTTCTGGTTTCAGAATATCAGTCTGTGTATTTATTTGTACTTTCCCTTATTTTACATGTTAGTTTTAGCAATACATTCTCTCTTCACACTTTCATGTTTTGTTTTTAAATTTTTATCATGTGTATTTAGCTCCTTTATTTTTAGTCTTTCTTCTTTAATAGTGAAGGCATTTCTGCCAATACAGAGTTTTTTCCTGAGTTGAGTTTTTGGGGATTCCATAGGTTTTAAAATAAAATATTCCTTTCTTATATGTTTCTAAATGGTTTTAAATTTCAGTTTTATTATTCTCTTTGATCCATGGGTTATATAGAAGCATGTTTATGAATTTCCAAATAGTAAAAAATATTCTCAGCCACGTTATTAATTTAGTTTAGTTTTGGATTACAGCAGAATAATGTGACTTGAAAGATCTCCAATTTTAAATTTGTAAAAAGTGTTACTGTGTCCATAGATATGATCATACTTTATAAATATTTCCCAGGGAAGAAAAACCTGAGCTGGTCAGAGGCACAGAGAAACAAAGATGGGAGCCTTTGTTCTAAAGACTCATTGCCCAGGTTCAAATCTTGCCTTTACCCCTTTCCCATTCCACAATTCCCCTGGACAAAATACAGACTTTTGCCGAACTTCATTTTCCATCTTTAAAATGGAAGCATGGAAACAATAGCCATGTCTCCTCTTAGCGTTGCCGTGAGGATGACTAAGATTATGTGTATGGAAATGCCTCCAGTGGTCCCTTGCGTGCAGCAGGCACTCAGCAGGAAAAGAAAAGAGAAGAGAAGAGAAGAGAAGAGAAGAGAAGAGAAGAGAAGAGAAGAGAAGAGAAGAGAAGAGAAGAGAAAAGAAAAGAAAGAAAAAGGGCGTGGTTCTGGCAGTCAGAACAGACCTGGCCTTAAATTCTAGATCTGCCACATCCCAGCTGCCTTTGGAAGTTACTTTCCGTTCCGAGCTTCCTGCTGATGCGCAGTGGGGAGAAAGCGGAAGTAGCTGTGGGGATTCAGATTGACATGCGTGGGAACCGTGAGACCACTGCCGGCCTTAGAGCGAACGCCTGCAAACAGACTGGCTCCTGCTGTTTTTATGAGGACTATAAAATGAGAAAATGTAAAATGGCTAACTAATGATCTTTTCCCCTAACTCACTCTTCCTAGGGGACTGGCCAGGACAAAGGAAAGCCAATGGGCTTATCACAGAAGAAGAGAAGCTGCTAGCAGCTCAAAATGCCTGAATTTGGTATACTTTTCCAAACAAGGGCACCGAGGCAGAATGTGTACATAGTCGCCTCTGAAAGTTGTAACACTCACTTCCGGCATCAACTTCCAGTTAGGGAAGTTCTCCTGCTTTATGGGTTCATCCCTTCCCCAATTCTTAAAACTGGAAGTTTTTTTTTGTTGTTTTCAGAGTGCCTGTTTCTTGTTCACTCTTAGAGGCCACACTTTTCTCTGAGTCGTTGCGTTGTCCATCCAGGTGCCCACAACACACACCAACCCACTGCAAACAAGACCTTTTCTTCTGGGAGAAAGCATCAACATTTTCAAGATTGAGTTTTCAGAATAACTCATCTTAGTAACGAGAAGGAGGTAAAGACAACAAGATAATTTAATACTAGAAAATCAATAGTTTTGTCTATGCCTATGCCTGTCCCAAAAGTCTGGCTACATTTGCAACGTAAAATTGTTATTCTGAAAATAGGTAAATCTTATCTACTTTTTCGCAGCCTGAGATTTAAGTATCTGCTTTGTTTGTTTGTTTTTGTTGAACATGTGCTAAGCAGAAAGACCAAACCATAAAATTTTACATTTCATCCTTGGAAAATGTAAATAACATTGGACTGCATGCTGGAAGACTAACAGTGTTTATACATGCATGAGTCTATATAAAAGGGTTTATTTTTATTTGATAAAAATGAAGTATATTTTTCTCTAAGTATATTCTTGGTATTGAGAAAGAGAAAAAAAGCCTTTAAAATATTAAATTCAAATTTTTCATAGAAGACTTGTGTTCTATATTTAAAGTAAGATCATTTAAAATAGATGTACAAATACTGTCATGGTATTTGTATGTGGAGGCCTCCAGAGAAAATTTGAAAATGGAAAAGGACTCCTGGTCTTCCCAAATCACATTAGGCTGGAGAAAGAAAACAGAAATGTTGTTGGTGAGGGATTTAGGGGTGACCTCAATGCCAAGCCTCATGCCATACTGGAAAAGTATTCATTTATTTAACAAATATTTAGTGTCTACTATGCACCAGGATTCTGGGTGCTTGGGATATGTAAGTCAACCAAAAAAGACAAAAACTCCTGCTCCTGTGAAACAGATATTGTGGAATGGAAAATAAAAGGTAATAGGTTTCTCAAAGAACTAAAATAGAACAATATTTGATCTAGTTACTGGGTATCCACCCAAAGAACATCACTGTATCAAAAAGATACCTAAACTTGTATGTTTATTGCAGGACTATTCACAATAGCAAAGATGTGGAATCAGCCTAAGTGTCCGTCAACTAATGATTGGATGAGGAAAGACTCCTCAGCCATAAAAAGAAGGAAATCATGTTGTTTGCAGCAACAGGGGTGGAACTGGAAGTCATTATCTTAACTGAAACAACTCAAAACCAAGAAGTCAAACACTGCATATTCTCACTCATTAAGTGTGAGCTAAAAAATGTGTACACATGGATGTACAGAGTGGAATCAAAGACTTTGGAGCCACAGAGGGGTAGGAAGGTGGGAGGGAGGTGGGGGATGAGAAAATTGCCAATTGAGTACAATATACACTATTTGGGCAATGGTTACACTAAAGTCCAGACTTCACCACTAAGCACTGTTTCCGTGTAACGTAACCGCACTTGTAGCCCTTCAATTTATACAAGTAGACATTTTCAACAGTAAGAAATGTCATGCATCAGTTAACCTGGTCATGTGGGAAATGGGACAACTGCTGCAGAGGAAGAGGTGGGTCAGGGTGCTGGGCAGGTTGGAAAGGGCGTGGTGGGCCGGGGCCTCACTGAGAAGCTGATGTGCCTGCCTAGCTGGAAGGTGGTGAGGGAAGAGGTACCAGGAGGAGGGGACAGCCCTGAGAGGGGTCTAAGGATGTGCACCCAGGCCTGTGTGCCTGGAGTGAACTAGGAGGTGGGGGGCGACCCAGCCAGCTCACGGGCTGTTTAGGCTACTGACTTGGCTTCCGGTCTTCACAAAATGGGAAACGTCAGTGGCTCACATGATCTGACTTTTATTTTAAAGCTCACCCACATTTCACGGCTATTTCCCTGACGTGCTCTGGGAGGACGGAGTGCCGTGGGACTGGCCAGCACCTTCCTTCCTGCCTGTCAGCATGGACTTGCAACCTCAGGAGTGCATGGACTGAAGGACCGCACAAACTCACGGCATGGCTGGGGCCCCCAGGGCCAACTCCTCCAGCAGCACGGGTCCTCACTCATTCCCAAGAAATGAAACTATACTGATAACGACTTTCCAAGAAAAAGCGCAAAATCTTGCTTGAATGATTCACTTCCTTCCTTCCTGTGATGGTTAATTTTATGTCAACTTGGCTGGGCCACATGGCCTGTTGCTTGGTCAAATCCCAGTCTAGATGTTGCTGTGAAGGCATTTTGTTGATGAGGTTAACGTTAGATCCATCAACTTTCCAGAAAGCAGAGACCCTCCACAGTGTGGGTGGGCCTCATCCAATCAGTGGACGACTTCAAGAGAAAAGGCTGAAGTCCTCTAAGGAAGAAAAAGTCTGCTTCCCAACAGCCTTCAGACTCAAGCTGCAACACCAGCTCTTCCCTGGGCCTCCAGCCTGCCCTGCCTGCCCTGCAGCTTTTCCACATGCCAGCACAGTTGTGTGAGCCAGTTCCTTAAAAGCTCTCTCTCCAGATATATATAGTCACATACAGTCAGCCTTCCATATCCATGGACTCCACATCCCTGGATTCAACCAGCCTTGTTGGATTAAAATATTTAGAAATAAAATGTCTGTATGGAACACTTCAAGACTTTGTCTTGTCATTATTTCCTAAAAAATACAGTATTCACATAGCATTTACATCGTATTAGGTATTGTAAGGAATTATAATGACAATTTAAAGTATACAGGAGGATGTGCATAGGTTATATGCAAATACTACATCATTTTGTATCAGGGACTTGAACGTCGGTGGACTCTGGTATCCATGAGAGGTCCTACAGAGCTCTACCCCATGAGGGACACTGTATATATGTGTATTTGTGTTTATATGTGTAATATGTTTATGTGTGTGTATAAATGTGGGTATATTTGTATATGCATGCGTTTGTATATATGTGTGATGTGTGTGTTTGCGTTTATGAGTGTATATGCATATGTGTATGTGTGTATTTGTATATGTGTTTTTGTACATGTATATTTGTATATCCGTGTGTGTGTTTGTATAGCTGTGTGTTTTGTGTGTGTGTATACCCGTGTGTGTTCATGTGTGTTTATGTGTAGCTGTTTCAGTGGGTGTTTGTATATGTGTGTGTTTGTGTATGTGTGTTTGTATATCTATGTGTGTGTGTTAATATGTGCTTGTGTGTGTGTTTGTATTTCTGTGGGTGTGTTTGTGTTTGTGTATGTGTGTATGTGTGTGTCTCTGTGTGTGTATGTATGTGTGTGTCCATGTGTGTCTGTGTATGTGTTTATACGTGTCTGTGTGTGTGTTTGTATATCCGTGTGTGTGTCTCTATGTGTATATATGTGTGTCTGTATATGTGTGTCTCTGTGTGTATATGTGTCTTTCTGTGTCTGTGTGTCTCTCTTTGTGTGTGTGTATTATCCATATGTGTCTGTGTATGAGTGGGTGTATGTCTGTGTGTGTGTCTCTGTATGTCTTTGTGTGTGTGTATTTGTATATCCGTGTGTGTGTAATTTGTATATCCGTGTGTGTGTGTTTGCATGTCTCTGTGTGTATATGTGTGTGTCTGTGTGTGTCTTTGTGTGTTTTTATATGTCCATGTGTGTATATGTGTTTGCCTGTATTTGTGTGTGTCTGTGTATGTGTGTGTATGATATCTGTGTGTCTGTGTGTGTATGTCTGTGTGTGTGCCTCTGTATGTGTATGTCTGTGTGTGTCTGTGTGTATGTGTGTGTGTGTATGTGTGTGTCGGTCTGTGTGTCTGTGTATGTGCGTATGTCTGTGTATGTGTGTATGTGTATGTGTGTGTGTCTGAGTGTGTGTGTGTCCGTGCATGTGTATGGGTGTGTCTGTGTGTGTATGTGTGTGTCTGTGCATGTGTGTATGTCTCTGTGTATGTGCAGGTATGTGCATGTGTGTATGTCTCTGTGTATGTGCAGGTGTGTGCGTGTGTGTGTGTGTATCTTTCCTTCTGGTTGTTTCTCAGGATAACCCTGGCTACTACACTTCCCCTGTGATTCTTCCCCTGTTATGAAGCCACCACCTTTGTACTCAGACCTTCTTCTTTCTGTATTCTTGAAAAAAAAGAAATTCTTTTAAGAAGCGATAACATTTTGGTATTTCTTTTTAAATTTTAAACTGGAAGTGTGAAGGCTCAAATCCTCATAACCCCTTCATTGGATTTTAAAATAAAGTTGTTAACCCCGCTCCCTGCTTCTGTTCTGCCCGCCACTTGGAAACAGTTTTTCCTCCTTCCACTTCCCATGCCACCCGGTCCCCAGCCCATGTCTCTGGCAGCATATTCATCTCAAGCCTCTCCCCGTGCTGGATCACAACCCGCTTCCGCCCACACTCAGCGTCTCCCTTTCTCTCTTTGTACTAACAGGTTTTGTGCATTCGCTGTTACCAAAAAAGAAAAAAAAAACTTTTTGAATGATAAATGAGCATGCACATTCTTTTTAACATGTGGCGGAAATTCTATCCTAGCAACAGGCACCAAATCAACTGTCATCCAGCAAGGATCTCTGGTCTGTTTGCTTCTGGAAAGAGACTAGAAACAGGCAGACTCTTCCAATTTGTGTATGTTAAGGAATGCATTATTAGATGAAAGGAGATGGGAGGTTGTCTAGAAAAATCATACCATTGAGTTAATTCGTGTGGAGGTTCTGGATTCTGCTAAGGATATTTTGAAAGCATACCGCACAGGACAGACGTTTAAAGTACTCAACAGGTGGTCAGTTTAGGTAATTGTGGCATTGGGTGTTCAGGATAAGGGATGCCCCATGGATCATCTCAGCTTATCTTTAGGACAACCTCGTCAGGTAGGTAGGACAGGCCTCATCTGCATGTCAGGTAAAGTGATTAGAAAAGAGTGAGAAAATGTCACTCTGTTTAAGAACTAATGTCAGCAGATAAATGCTGGTTTAAACCCAAATAACCAGATCATTTCCTTCATATTCTGTATGCTACCAAAAATACTGGCAGAAAAACAGGAGGGTCTCAAAGTAGATACCAAGAAATTGGAAAGAACCTGCTTCCAAACTTCCTGCCAAGCCCAGAGAAGGATTCTGGACTGGAAAAACTGCCTGGAAAGGGGAAGTCTGGATTCTCACCAGCCGCTACCTCCCAGCCCTTGAGGAGGTGTGGCACCCCCCCTCCTCCTGACAGGCCCCCTGGAGAGGCTGTGGGCAGGCGAACCTGGCCCCACACTATCACAGCACAGCACGGGAACCCCGGAAACACCGGGAACAGCACGGGAACACGGGGAAGCACTTCACAGTCTCCTGCAGGTCAAAGGCTGATCTCTTACACTTCAGAAAAATAGATACAGTTGGGCCTATGAAGTTGCTGAGTTTTAAGTGTTTGCTGCCTATAGAAACGGTTCATTCATAGCTGTGATGTCTTTCTCCTTTTAAGACAAAGGGCCACAAGATCTCCTGGGTCCAATTTAGGAATGTGGGGAGAAAAGTGTGAAAAGTGACATTTCTGGAATAGTCTTTATCTTCTGGTCACCATGGATACTGTGGGTCTCCATGGTGGGTGCTGCTGGCTACTGTGGGGTACCCGGGGTGGGTGCTGTTGAGTCCTCTGGGACTCCCATGCTGGATTTTGTTGAGTATTTGGGGTACTTATGGCGGGTGCTGCTGGGTATTTTGAGGCAACCATGGTAGGTGCTGTTGGGTGCTATGGGGTACCCATGGTGGGAACGGTTGGGTACCCATAGCGGGTACTGTTGGGTACTGTGGGGTACCCATGTGGGTGCTACTGGGTATTTTTAGGTACACCATTGCAATTGAGATGCAAAAAAGAAAACAGTCACGGATCGTGAGCTGTCTCTTAAGGAACTTAACATCTAATTGGGAAGTTGTGAAAAAAATAATCACCATGAAATTTCCTCTCTATTACTCCCTTTGGGAGTAATACCACAAAAAGAGATTTAAGGCGGAATTCAATATGTTGTACGTTCTGCAATTCAAGTGAGTTGCTGCCACAAAAGCAAGAAGGATCACCATTCAGCTGTAGCAACCTCCACGGAGGAAACAAGGGAGGAAATGACGTGTTCTCCATTCTGCCGAAGGCAAACTTCCAGTTACAATGGGAGGTACTTTCTCTGCAGGTAGGCCCCTCTTGAGTGCAGTGAGAACAAAAGAGAAATGGAGTCTTGTTTACATAAACTGACCTTGAACTTGAGTCATAACCCACATACAATTTTTAAGTAAAGATGAAAGAATCTTGGATAATTTCTACTACTGTGTAACACATATACACAAAAATGCATCCTTTTAAAAATACTCATTGCCAGCTGGGAGTAGGGGCTCACGTCTGTAATCCCAGCACTTTGGGAGGCCGAGGTGGGCAGATCACTTGAGGTCAAGAGTTCGAGACCAGCCTGGCCAACATGGTGAAACCCCGTCTCTACTGAAAATACAAAAATTAGCCAGGTGTGGTGGCAGGTGCCTGTAATCCCAGCTACTATCGCTTGAACCCTGAAGGTGGAGATTGCAGGGAGCTGAGGTTGCGCCACTGCACTCCAGCCTGGGTGACAGAGTGAGACTCCGTCTAAACAAACAAACAAAAAATACTCATTACCTTCTGCCTGCGTTCATCTACTTCCCGTATATGTTTTAGGGTGGCCAGCTCGAAGAAAATGCTTTTGTGTGCTAATATCTTTACATTGCTGAAGAGCCCGTAACTCCAAAGACTCTCAAGTTCCTTTGTAAATTGCATATGAAGATCTCCTAGAAAGTATGTATAGGAGACTCTCCATCTTATCACAGTATAGACCAACTTTTGAATCTCCCTGTATGATGGCAATGCCTGTGTTTACAGAGTGCTGCAGGGGGTAATTCACCTCCTCTAAGATGCCTGTGTGGTAGGTAACAGCGTATGTCTGATTAAGTCACTTTTCCAGATGGTCAACAAAGATACTTGCTGTACAAAAAGGAATTTAAGAAGCCAGTTTCCTAATACTTAGTTTCGTATGGCTATAGAAAAACAGACAAATTGAAAAGAAAATTTCCAAAATTACTCTTTTTAGGCATCAACCCTAACCTCAATAATTGTCTGGAAAAATGTGTTTTGTTTGTGTGTGTCTGTGTGTGTCTGTGTGGGTCTGTGTGCATTTCCCCTTAAAGCAATGGTTCAGAACCATCTGGAGAACTTCTTAAAAACAGACCTCACCCTCCTCCGAGTTTCTGATTCAGTCGATCTGGAGCGGTGCTGCAAACCTGCATTTCTAACAACCTCCCAGGTCTAGCACAAGGCTACCACTTCTTTGAAGCCATAAAGGAATCTACAATTATTTTATATGGTTTTTTCCTTTTTCTAAAAAAAAAGCAAATTGTGAACGAAGCCTGCATTTGTGATTAAGTGTTTTGAAATGCACTGACTGTTTACTCAAAATACCTGTTGTCTGTAGGTCACAGGCACTGTACCCTGAATGGGTCGGTTTTACAAACTGCTACTAGTTCTTCTAATAAGTGAGCTGGCTGCTAGACGAAGTGAGAAGCTTAGAGAGGCTCACTGAGATTCTAAACCAACCTGATGGTGGTAGGGCCATTTGTATTAATGATAAATGGGTTTAATTTTTCTGAAATTATGTGTCATCATCAAAGGAGGGTAGAATGCCTCACAAAACAGTGGGTGAAATTTTGTGACTATATTTCATATAGGTATCACGAACTCCCTCTAAGTTGTCCTTGTTCTGGTTTTAACATGTTGACTTCCCACC
The DNA here is from genome assembly GCF_003255815.1 of Theropithecus gelada. Classification (NCBI taxonomy): domain Eukaryota; kingdom Metazoa; phylum Chordata; class Mammalia; order Primates; family Cercopithecidae; genus Theropithecus; species Theropithecus gelada. The sequence continues at coordinate 126,016,296 of NC_037671.1, read as the reverse complement.
AATCTATAAAAGTAGCCAACTGTATCTCTTACTATAGATTGAAGGTTTGTATTCCCCAAACCCAAATTTATATCTTTTTTTTTTTTTTTTGAGGCGGAGTCTTGCTCTGTCGCCCAGGCTGGAGTGCAGTGGCACGATCTTCGCTCACTGCAAGCTCCACTTCCCAGGTTCACACCGTTCTTCTGCCTCAGCCTCCTGAGTAGCTGGGACTACAGGCAACCGCCACCATGCCTGGTTAATTTTTTTTTGTTTTTTAGCGGAGACGGGGTTTCACCGTGTTAGCCAGGATGGTCTCCATCTCCTAACCTCGTGATCTGCCCGCCTCAGCCTCCCAGAGTGCTGGGATTACAGGCGTGAACCACCGCACCTGGCCATCTTATTTTTTTTAAGTTATGGTCTTACTCTGTCGCCCAGGCTGGAGTGCTGTGGCTGCAATCACGGCTCACTGCAGCCTCGACCACAGGATTCAGGTGACCCTCCTGCCTCAGCCTCCTGGGTAGCTGGGACCACAGGCATGCACCACCACACCCAGCTAATTTTTTATATTTTTGGTGGGGATGGGGTCTTGCCACGTTGCTCTGGTTGGTCTCAAACTCCTGAGTTCAAGCAATCCACCCGCCTCGGCTTCCCAAAGTGCTGAGATTATAGGCATGAGCCACTGTGCCCAGCTCCAAATTTATATCTTAAAATATGAACCCTATATATGATGGTATTAGGAGGTAGGGCTTTTGGGATGTGATAAGGTTGTGAAGGTAGAGCCCTCATGAGTGGGATTAGTGCCTTCATAAAGAGACACCAAAGGCCCCCTTTGCCTCTCTGCCATGTGAGGACACCGTGAAAAGACAGCTGTCTATGAACCAGAAAGCCAGGCCTCACCAGATACCAAATCTGCCAGGCCCTTGATCTCGGACTTTCCAGCATCCAGAACCATGAAAAATGAATGTCTGTTGTTTATAACTCACCAAGTCCATGGCACTTTTTTATAGCAGCCTGAATGGACTGAGCCATCTATATTTACCATCAACAGGGAACAGGAAGATTATCACCAACAAAGATCTAGAATCCACTTGTCATCGGCTCATACATCCCCACTTCCAGCTCGCTGTACCTGCACCTTCAGGTCCGGGTTAGGTACCCCTTTCATTTGCCCCCACAGACACCTCAACTTCTCTCTATCATGTCATTCAACTTGTGTTAAAATCGCCTGCGCATTGTGTCGTCGCCCCACCGGAATGTGAAAGTGCGTGTGGCAGAGGCCAGGCCTGTGTACACTGTTGAGTCTTCAACATTCAGCATAGCTCCTAGCACATGGTGCATGCTCACAAATTTATTTGTTGAATGTGAACAGCAGGAAGGAAAGAAGACCGAAAAGGGAGAGAATAACTCAAAAGCTGAGTTCTCTGAAAGGGGTTAACTTACAGAGGCCTATGCAGCGCTCTCCAATGAGGAGTAGAAGGATGCACCGAATAACAGTATGGGCAAAAAGAACACTTTCAGAACATACCAAAGGCCTTCGGGTGGGCATCAGAGACACGGGCTTCCAGGAAACTGCCCAGCCGATGAGAATCCCAGGGGAAGAAATTGGAAAGGACTTATTTGAACAACAACGAAAAATGCGTGTGCAGACACACAGATGCGCACGCACACACACACACACAGTCACACACGGCTAAGACATCAACAGGCTAGTTTTGCAGTCACGTTTGTCTACACATGCTGTGGGTGTGGGAGAGACAGGGGTTCATCTGGGATGTATTTCATCTGAGATCTTGGTGAGGTCATTTTTGTTCCAGACAGCTGAATATTAAGTGCCGCATCTTATTACAGCTTTTTAAATGGCATGCTTTCCAAAGCATATCATAAACCCCCCTGACCTTGTGAGGTAGGCTTGCAATATAAGCCACGGTCTCCTGCAGGCCCCTGAGCTGCCAGGCTAAGCCTCACACGGGAGGGCTGGAGAGTGTGGCGGTGCAGGACAGTGAACCAAAGACGGTATCTTTGGACATCACTGATTGAAAATGTCACTCATCAAGCTTTTTATTATGTTTCTATTGCTTACTGTTTCCCATACCTCTCCACGACTTCCATGACTGGTATCCTGGGAACCCCCAGGCATCATCCTAGCCCTCTCTGTTCTGGCCATACCACCTACTTGCTATTCCTCAGATATGTCAGGTTCTGAGATGGGAGCCTTGAAGCCTGAACACCTGCTGTTTCCTCTGTCTGGAAGGCTTTCTACCTAAAGTCCCAAATTCTCCTCCTTCAGATTTTCCTCAAAACTCATGTTTGCAGCGAGGCCTTCCCAGACCACACTATTTAAAAGTACAAGACTCTCTCCTCTCTACCCTTCCTATTTCCTCCCCTGCCTCCTTCTTCTCTGTGATGCTTATTAGCACCTGGCGTGGTCTACGTGTAATTATTTACTTCCTGGGTCTCCTCTCGCTAAGATCCCTGAGGGCAGGGATATTTGTATTTTGCTCACTGCTATACCCCAGAACATAGGACTTCCTGGCCCATATGGACACGCAATCAATAATTGTCCCAAAAATGTTTGCGTCTACTCTGGATGGGCACCATACCAGCCATGCATCTGGATATCAATAAATATTTGTTAATAGAATAAGTGAACGAATTGACTTCTCCAAAATAACGCCTCGGGTCTCACACTGAAGCCACCATCTCCTGGGTGGTTCCTTTCCTGTTTGGTGATCCATGGTGGCGGCTGCCATCACTGCTATGTGGGTTGCACTGGCAATTCCTTGGATGCAAGGGCGACACCACCCATTATTTATGAGTCACCACACAGTGGTCCAGGCACTGAGCTGCCTCTTGTCTTACTATGCTACTTGTACTCAGTCTTCCAGTGGTGTGAGAAGGAGAAACTTCAAGAACCTGTATTTTTATGATATTTCCCCACAGGCCACATTCAACACTTACATGCATATAATGAATGCATGCAGTTTGACTTTTAACAGAACATTTTTTTTTTTTTTTTTTTTTTTTGAGACGGAGTCTCGCTGTGCTCCCAGGCTGGAATGCAGTGGCGTGATCTCGGCTCACTGCAAGCTCCGCCTCCTGGGTTCATGCCATTCTCCCGCCTCAGCCTCCCAAGTAGCTGAGACTACAGGCGCCCGCCACCACGCCCGGCTAGTTTTTTGTATTTTTAGTAGAGACGGAGTTTCACCATGTTAGCCAGGATAGTCTCGATCTCCTGACCTCGTGATCCACCCGCCTCGGCCTCCCAAAGTGCTGGGATTATAGGCTTGAGCCACCGCGCCCGGCCTAACAGAACATTTTTTTAATGAAAATTACAATGCAAGTTCCATATAGTGTTTGATAATTTTAAACTTCTTTCAAAATCTCCTCTGTCATGCGTGGTCTCAAGATTTTGAGTAACACTGTGATCGGCTGAACCAATAAAATAATTCTGAAAACCGGGAAGTGGACAGTGAGATGTCAACTTGACTTGCTTAAAGTTATATGTCTGGCCATCTAGAAATAGAATGCCTTTGTTAGCCCCAAGTAATACATCTGTCATTTCTGAAATTATTTTTTATTAAATGTACCTGCTAGTATAAGAAATAGACTAAAAAAACCGCTATGTGACATGAACTACCTCGCTCTTTAGAATCCACAGATACCTTTGTGAATTCTAGGAGAGTCAATTTTCCTCTTCACCAAGGGTTTCATTTTATGAATACCTGACTCATCAACACAGTTAAGAATATAGTAAACAATCCTGCTTCTGTTTAAGTCTTATAGCAACTGACTCATGGGTGCCTTAATTAACATAGACTTTAGAAAATTCACCAAAAGAGAACCATTTCATCAGCACCATAAAACAGATCAAAATGGTGGCTTGTGCAGACGAATGAGTCAAATACAAAGGCTGCTAAATGCATCCTTCTGCTTGGGGCTTTATTCTGTGTGTGTGTGTTTGGTGGTCCAGCTTCTTCTATATGTTTCAGATGACGATTCCAAAGCAAACCAAGAGAAAACCGGACACACTGTTAACTGTGACTGAAATTAAATAAGGGAAGTCTGCCTGTTCTTCTGCATTGGCTCAGAGCCAGGAATCCCTGCCTTTCCTTTGGAGGAAATGTATTGTGTATGTTCTTGGCAGCTTCTCCATCACAGCCCACACTCCTCTTTTACCTGTGTACCCAACCACTGGAGGTGCACTTCCGCACTATGAGAAAAGAAGCTCCACAGAGGACCATCCACAATGCCTGACTGGAGGTGAGCCCAGCCAGATGCTGGCAACATACATCCATGTCCTTGGAGGGTGCCGGAGGGAGGAACGTTTTCAGATGCATTATATGGGCAAAGCACTGAAGGTCACAATGTTCTCTGTGAACACTCTTACATTTTGATATAAAAAATTTAAAAGTAGAATTTATAATATGACATGACTGATTCAGTGTTATACCAGATTTGTATGGACAAGTGGTAACAGAAGGCATTAAGAAAAAAATTAATAATAAAGAATTGACATCCATGAGCCTAATTGTGTTTGTGAATGGGGAAAGAGATGGCCACTCTTCAGTGTGAATATTGGCTCATTGGGGCATGGGTTGAAAATCACTGCAGTAGAATTAAGAGTAGCTGCCTTTTAACCATTCTTCCCAATCTTAGATGTGCATGGAAACACACACACACACACACACACACACACACACACACGGGCTGTGTCTTTAGCATGCAATGAGGTGCATCCTTGACAGCGCTTGCTGCACTCCAAAGTGTGGGTCCTGAGATGTGATGCAGTCAGAGTCTCAACCTTTAGACTCTTGGGTCTTTTGTGCCGGGGAATTGCGGGTGCCCAGGAAGTCTTTCCTGATTGGATTTCCCTGTGCGTCAGACTCTCCCTACACACCTTCTGCTTCAGCTTCCCCCTTCTCCTCTTTGCAGCGCTTGTTGCTGGATGTCTCTTTTACTTTCCGCCTTCAGGTGTAACATCCTGTTGCTGTTGCTGTTGCTCCGGCAGGAGCTGTGGCCGCACTCCCAGAGACTAGATTATGGGTTTTGATTTGAACACTGGGGTGAGCACAGAACCCTCAGAGACTAGATTATGGGTTTTGATTTGAACACTGCAGTGGGCACAGAAGTCTTGCAGAGGCAATGTTTAAAATCATGTAGAAGGAGAGCAGAGCACACTTTCTAAAACAAAGAACCACAAGGTCATATGCATTTGTAGGAAGAAAAAATAGCAGTGTTTTCAATCAAATCATGAATTATGTTTGTATGGGTTCTTTTGTTTCCGACATTTTTTGGTGAGTGCATTTTATAAAACCCTCAGAGAGTGCAACAGCCATGAGCCATTTGGTTGAGAGCAGAAACACAAGCAGCTGCGTGACCGCCTCATTAGCCGGTCGGTCCTTACGGGCTGTGAGCGGCATCAGGTGCCAGCACCTCCGAGGCTCATTTGGGACCCTGGCTCTTACCTAAACGTGTGAGCTGCAGAGCCACCTTCTCCATTAAATGCTATTATGGATGCTTCAGTAATGTTTGGGAAGGTGTACAATAGTTTGATGTTAAGGAGAGTGACATGAATTATACTAGCTAAAACAATACTTCTTTTAAATTACTTTTCAAATGTGTTCTGTTCAGATTGCTCTGCAGAAGAGCTGGGGAGAGACCTGGTAAAGTGTGATAAGTTTCAGCACATGGAAAACAACTGAGAGCATGGCTGCTTCCCATCTCCCTCATCTTCGTTTCCATCCGCCCACGCGGCCGCCTACACCCCCACTGCGCTCTGGCAGGAAGGGCCCCTCTGCCTGCGTCATGCCAGCCACGTCACCACCACAGCGCCCAGAGGCACTGGCAGTTTCATATCCACGTGAGAAAGTTTCATATCCACTTTACTTGGGAAGGTTTCTTAACTAGGGAATCAATGTTATCAAAGGGAAGGAAGCTACAGACGTTCCTTAACCTGAGGGTAAAGGGTCACTACACCGTATGCCAGTCGGGTAAGAACTGCAGAATCACAACATTGAGAACACCATGAGAAGGAAAAGTTTCAGCTCTGAACTGTTACCCCATCTAGAGAGACAGACTTTAGCTATTGTTTCCCCAACTGGGCTCTTCCACTAGTTCCATTAGCAAGGTGACTTTCACTGCTGACTCTCGGTATTTGGTTAGTATTACCAAGGGAGCAACTGAAAAACGATTCTTTCTACAAGCATACAATACGAAGACCAACTAACATTTGTATAACGTGTCAAACCTTACCTGCTCTACCCTGTTTTTATGCACTTCCTCTCACCCAATCCTATGGAATATTGCTACTGGCTGCACATTCCGGTGCACAGCCGTAGATGCAGAGGCTCCTAGAGAGGCCTTTACTTTTTAAACAAACGCTACATGGTGTTTACTTTTTGTCAGACATTATTTTAAGTACTTCCTAAACTTGCACACATTTAATCATCAAACAGCCTGGTGAGGTGGGGCCTGAAAGCTTGAGCACGCAGAGGCTAGCAACGTGCTCTGGTCACAGTGGTCAGTGGCAAAGTTAGATGTGAACCAGGTCGGCTGAACTGTGTGACTCCACGGCTCATGCCCCAACCCCCTACATGAGGTGAGCACGCGCACACCCCAAATGGAGGGACCACGTGATGTTTTCTCACCTGAGACGTGGAAACGTGTTAAAGTGATGCGCTTTAACAAATCTAAAGAGAATTGGTTTACATGCCTTTGAAACCAAGTCAAGAGAGCAAAAATGCAAACTGAGGAATTCACTTGAACCTATTTCAAATCCAAAGGTTCATCTCCACCCCTTCTAATATCAGACCAGTACTGGAATGGTTTCGTGGTATAATTGACGAGGCCTCAGGGTATGTAGTGGGCAACTCAGGGGGGTTCCCTGGACTTGAAGTGAGAGCAGTTAGTTCCAGCTAGGAGCAATCTCCATGGGCCCAGTGGGGCTTCGTGACATGGCGCTCAGGGATTGTGTTCTGATTCACAGCTGTTGGTGTGGTGGGCAGTGGAACGGACACGTACTGGTCTAGAAAGATCTCCAGAACACATTATCAGTGAAAGAAAGTAAGGGGAAGAGCAGTGACTATGTTATGCTACCTTTCAGGTAAGCAAAGAGAAGAACAATATATAGCCAACATTTATAGGCATTGTATAAAGAAACTCTAAAAAACCATCCAAAAAGTGGCCCTCTCTCCTCCTCCTCCCTGTGTGAGTGTGTATGTGACTGTGTGTGTGTGATGGTGTGAGTGTGTGTATCTGTGTGTGTGTGAGTGTGTGTGAGTGTGTACAGATGGAACTGTGGTGAAAGGTGGCAGGGGAGGAATGAGTCTTCTCAAAGTATGCCTTGTTATATTGTTTGTATTTCAAATCATATAAATTAAAATTTTTCTTTAAATATTTTAAGTGATGCGTTAAGTGAAAAAAGAAGCAAAAATGAAAGCACCACCCTCCATTGGCACAGCTTACATAGGATATAAATGGAATTCATGTAGAATAACCTTGGTATTAAAATGTCTTAGACCAGGGCCGGGTGCGGTGGCTCACGCCTGTAATCCCAGCACTCTGGGAGGCCGAGGCGGGCGGATTACAAGGTCAGGAGATGGAGACCCTCCTGGCTAACACGGTGAAACCCCATCTCTACTAAAGAAAAAAAAAAAAAA